>NC_061519.1:12390000-12395000 GCF_022379125.1 Scophthalmus maximus
GCCTCTGCACCTCATTAATCCCTACCTAACGCAGACCTTATGTGATGGTTGAAAGAGGACACCTGTTGCCGTGGTCACGGAGGGCCAACGATGGAGTCACCCAAGGTCAACGTCATCATCATCACCACCGTCGACATCGGCGTCCACATATATCCGCAAAGTGCTTCTTTGTAGATGGAGCTCGAGTTTGGTCGAAAACTGGAACACGTTAATTTTTTTGCGAAGTTATCAGAACAAAAAAATAATCAACTTCGGTGTTGACTGTGCGATAAAAGTTTGGGAGACAAAACTCAAGCTGCTCTCGAGCTGGCTGGTACCAAGTGTTTACAGTTGAGCTGCATTCCTTTCACAGGAGCGTCATTTAAAAAAAAATATTGCATGTTCCCGTTGAAGTGTGTTTAATACTTCCAACGGCGGCCAGACTGAGCCGGGAACAGGGCCTGCACATATCCTGCTATTGTCTTTATCGCTTCCTTTCTCTTCCATCTGTCCACAGCGTGTCCTGCTGTACCCTCGCTGCCTCCTACCTCTGCTTCCCCGAGAGTAAACTCGTCAAGAGTGCAATGGTTTCATGGAGAGAGATGGTAAATGTTAGAAAACTAGTCATTATTATACAAATGTCACAAAAACTAAAAATATGACTTTGGAAAAAGAATACAAAGATAGTTGTGAATTGCTCGCCGGGTTTCAGCGCAGGGTTGTGAGTAAAAAAAGCAGCGGAGGATGTAAGTTGACAAAACCCTCATCAGTTTATTGTCTTTCAGCAAGAAAAAGGTCAGGATCTCACATTGCTTAGCTTCACCCGAGGAGTTTCCTCAATCCCCCAGTGGAGTTATATTTTCATAAGAGGCTTAATCACCCTCCTTCCATAAACCAAACCTCAGAAATACATTTTACAGTTTCTCTGTACAGAGTATCTATTGTCCTCAAACTTGAAAAATGTGCCAAGTTCAACATGGATTCCTTTCCTCTTAAGCTATGTAGGCTGCATGTCATGAAAAAACATTCATAGCTTGAGCAATGCCACAGTTCAAGTAATGGAGGCAGGATACATCCGGACCTCTGGCAGTTCACACAAACATCGGAGGCCACATCACACTGACACCACCAAAGAGAGTGCATTTTTTTTGTGGCAAATGTCAACCTCTCATAACAGCAATACCTTCACCGCCATCATCGTCGTCATTCACTGCAACAATAGAAATACTGTTGGATTGCACGTTCTTCAAGCTTTCATCTTGTGGCATGTTTATAGAAAAAATATATATAGAATACAAAAAGCTTATACTTCTTTGAGTAACAGAATATAACATACAGTACTTCAGATTATGTTTTGATCAGCACATCAGCAGGTGTACATAAATTGCCCTCCCCTTGCCCAAATGCATTTACCGGACTAAAACAGGGATGTCGTTTTGATCACTATTAAGTGCTTTGGTCAATGGGTATAACATCGAGTATGCTCTTACAATGGTATTCTACAAGATGTTAATGCTACATAATAATCCACTGTATATGAATGTCTATTAAGAAAGGGGCAAACGGTCAAGGTGCACCATGACTCTTCACATATTCACACCAGGCATTTACACAAAAATGGTTTGGTCCACCATGACGGAATCAGCCTGTTTACATCAACTCTTTAACCCCCCCCCCCCCCCCCCCCCCCCCAAAAAAAAACAAACCCCAAACGCATTGAGTAGTAGCAACCTAATATATATCCAACGTATTGGTCAAATTTTCAGAACTGAATTCAGTTAAACTAGGTAAAAGGACAACTCTAAACAACATAAACTCGAGTTGAAAGTCAAACAAAGGTGCAGCACCTGACGTTAGTGAGCAATTCTGGTTGTCAACATCCCTACCGAAAGCGTCCACTAAACAAACGGCACTAAATGAAGTACAAAGTTTTGACTTTTCGAAAAAAGCTTAAACAGTCTCTTGAAAAAAAAAACCAAACAAACAAAAAAACAAAGTTCAAGCTGACATTCAAGTTCCGGTCCCACTTCAATCTGTGAAAATATCATTCACAAAAAACCGATGGAATCACTGTAGTGCAAAATTTTACACAATGCACCTTCGGATGCAGTCGTTTCTCACAGGATACAGTAAACATGTCCTTTTTGTGTCTCTCTCTCCGTTGGATTACATTTCTGGAGCTGCAGGCGGCAGCCCCGCCGTGTGTTTAGGAGTTTGTATGAGTTTGTGTTCCTCTATACGCTGAGAAGGCATGGCTGCAGCTTTGGCGTGCACTGGATGCGACAGCCGCACGTCCAGGGCGTCATTGTGTTGCGCTAAAGAGTGCAGGCGATAGTGCAGGACAAGGTCTTTCAGGGAGCAGTGGGCGTCGTAGGGCTCGGCGAAGCCGTATCCGTGTGGTGTGCTGTAGATCATGCAATGCTTCACTTCTTCATTCACGCTGAGACAAAAAAAAGGAAAAATCCCATCACTGAATGTCACGCACTTACATTGTCTTTTAATATTCATCTTGGTCCATTCTTTACTTTTACAAAACGATACTTACACGACCGAGCAGGCGTAGCATCCCTGTTTGCTGCTCTCGCGGATCAGGAACGTTCCGGGAGCTTTACCTTCGAGCATCTCCTCGGCCTGCGTCCGACTCATTTCGCCGACAAACCAATTTGTCTCGTCCTGATGTGGCAGGTTCTTCTCGTCTCCCTTTAACACGTACGTGCTGGGAAAAACAAGAGGAATACTGTAACAACTCTGTGTTTTATGCACGAGTTATTAGTCACATTCTTCAATGTTTCCTCTTGGAAAGTCATTTTTTTTGGAACTTACTCATCGAGGCTGTCGCTCTGTATCCCCAGCCAGTCGTTTATGCGTTTCTGCCGTACGCCTTTGTGATTAAGCCAGCTGCAAGGCCAAGTGGAAAGGAATGCTTAATTTTAACATAAAATTATTAAACATTGCACAACAGCTACTGCACATTTCCTCCCTTTAAACAGCTTGGAGTGATTTCCTGTGGACAATATTCGTAACGCTGCTTACTTGAGGTACTGGTCTCTGATGTTGCGTAGCTGGATGAGGTCGGGTCGCAAGCTGTTCATCTTCCTGTCCGTCTCCCTGTAGTCCTCCACCTGCGTCCTCAAGTCTTCCTCCAGGTGGATTTTGCTGTCGTAGATCTCCCCGAGCCGACACTTCAGCTTCTCATAATTTATCAGAAAGCTATGGAGGGAAAGTTAAGGGTCATTGGTCTGGGCAGAGCTCAGGTAAAAAAAAGTTAACATGCATCTAAATTGGGGGGGGCATGATGTAATGAAGTACCTCTCCAGATCTGTGTCGTCTGCCTCAGACTGATTGTTCCGTTCAAACTCCTCTCCGTAGCGCTCCTGCTCACGGCACTGCTCCTCGAAGATCAGCATTGTCTCGTTAAAGGCCTCAATTGCCGTTCGCTTCATCTGGATTTCCTGCATCACAGCGAATAACGTTCAATGAGAGGAAAATCACGGGAGTCCGACAACTTGAGATAACATAAATTCTGCCATTTGGAAAATAAGTTGTTTTTTTGTTTTTTTTACCTGTGAGGTTTTTGTGAAGGCCTCGTAAAGACAATCGAACTCCCTCGACTTCTCTTGATACTGACCGTGGACCTCCTTCAGCTTTCGTCCGGCGACATCAACATTGTCTTCTTTTACCTAAAGTCAAAAATTCAACTTTAGCCATTTGTATACAATTCACAATGCTCTGTATTTAACAAACAAAATAATCCCCATCATCACACTTTTGCAGACTGATCAACGTTCTTGCTGAAAAACGAAACTAACCTGCTGGAAGCGGGACACAGGATCGGTGAGCATCAGATCCAGTGTGGCGTTGTATTCCACCAGAGGATGGTGCTGATAGTGCCAGATGAGCTCCACTACCGAAGTGAACGTGAGGGGGTCCGAGAAGCCGTACTTCCCGTCGCGGTGATATATTTTGATCAGTTTGTTGTGTCCGTCTTTCCTGTGAAACAGCAGCGAAGCCCAGAGATGATTAGATAATTGGCTTAAAATAAAAATCCTTGATTGTATTCGTGACGGGACATCGATGGTACACGACGGTGCTCTTCTCCCTCTGCTTACCTTAATGTCAGCGTGAAGTCCCCTTGCAGCTTTGTGGATGCGTCGCGCACCAAAAAGGAGCCGTCGGGGGAGTCTCGGAGCTTCTCGTTTACCTCATCCCTGGGGGAGAAGCAGTCAACAGTTCAGGGATCTGACGCGCAGGTATGTTAAACAACCGTACAACATGTTAACTATCAGACTTTTGTAAGGGTGTTGCTATGGGACTTTTTTTAAGTTTAGTTACCTGGATATGTCTCCCCAGTACCATTCAGCGTCCTGTAGCGAATATGCAGGTGGTGAATGGCAGTTGTTATTCATGGTGGAAGACACTGGCTTTGTTGACCTGGGAGGGAGAGCTGCAGGCGAGAAAACGAACGACTCGTGAGAATACTAAATACGGCGGATCAGGGATATTGGTTTCTTATCTAGTTTATTACTGTGAATGAGACTCCTTAACTCCATAACTGCTGCAATGAGTGTGTGATGGAACTAGTGCTCTCGTTGTAACCCCCCACCCCCACCACAACACATACACACACACACACTCCCTGTGACACCTTTGCTTGAGGGAGCCTATATCAAGATCTGAGGACAAGCCCAGGCATGTTTCTATCACTTGCTAAATCGTTACCAGATCTGAAGAGTGGTTAGCACTGAAAAAAGGAAATGTGGCAGTCACTCCTCTTTACCGGGCACAATCAGTCAACAACTATGCAACACGTCTTCTTTTATTATTACAAATATTCTCATTTTTTGGCGTTCAATTGCCTGTTATAAAAAAAGTGGATTAAAGCCCAGTATCTAAACTTTGGGCAGTGTCCCGAACGGCACGTGAAGCATTAAATAAGACCATAACTCGTGTTTTTGGCCTCTCGGACGACCCCTCCCATCTTATAATCACTGCACGCTTTGCAGAACCCTCATAAGTTTTCC